>NW_026996358.1:0-4688 GCF_035044405.1 Drosophila montana | reverse complement strand
TAGTTAAGATCGCCTTTGCCAAGATATATTGAAAACCTGGGTTTAAAGCGATTTATGACAGCTTTTAGCTTTTTAATTGTTGTAAGCTTTAAATTTGGGAGGTTAGTTTCAATATCACTAAAAACAAGGGGGATAAGAGATTTCATAAATAATTTCAATATGCAACTGATTGTTCATATAGCAGCTATGTGATATAGAAATTCGATGTAGATATTTTGTTAATTTGCTTAACATAGTTATGCTTGTAATTTATATATTCCTTGAGTCCAAAATATCTTCTTCAATGCGTTACATATTTCTTGACAAAATGGTTATACTCTTCGCGCGAACATTAAGATAATTTTCCAACTTGTCCGCCTGGCAGCTGCAGGAGAGCCATTAAAAGTTTTACGCGGACCGTTGCCACATTAATGGTCGTAAGGTCCATAAAAGATTACAGAGAAATAGTTGTGCAAATGCCAGGACGTTAATTGCCTAGGCTTCCCCTATAGCCACAACGCTTGTATAGTCCCATTTAACCAGCATTAATTAACGGCAAATAGGAAAATGCTACAGGTTATATTGGGCATCTATTTCCAACATTTCAACTACAAATGGAACAGATCTGAAATTTCTTATATTGGGCCGTCTGCATTAAGATATACGACAAACATATAAAACAGTATGACCACAATTAGGGCTCGCTGATAGACAGGCGCATTCAGGAAGGTGCGTCGTATTTGACGCTTGGACACATCCCGCAACAACTGCTCCGGCAGAGGCTTGATGCGCGGCATCAGCTCCGGCGGTCGCTCAATGTAGGCGCCCAGAAACATGGATGTCTCCGGCACCGTTGCATACATGGCAATTGATTCAGCAAAATGGCGATGCTGTGCAATCGATTTGCAGCGTGTATAGCGTCCAAGTGTATGCATGCCATTCCTCGCATGATTCACAGTGATCAGCGTATTGCTACCCACGCGGGACTGGCAATACGGGCACTTGGCGAAGCTGCCCTGCCACGTGATCCATTTGCCAATGCAATCGGTGCAGAAGACATGACCGCAAAAGGTGACGCGCGGCAATCGAGCGGTGCGCATACACACTAGACAGGTGTAGTACCTGTTGTCAAAGGACTCCTCCTCCTCATCCGTGTCGCTGCTGCTACTGCCGGTGCCTTCACCTGAGTTGCTCGTGCTCATGATTGTTGCTGTTTCTTCATTTGATTATTTGATATTAATTGTTTGGAATATATATATACACGTATATTGCTAAATTGTTGAAAAACTTACAAGTTCTATGACTTACAATTTCCAATGCTTGTTTGAGCTTATCAAACAATGCTGTCCAGATTTTATCCTTGGCAAAGGCTACTTTATAGCCTTGCAGTATGTCAATTAACTCAAGGAACACTTTGCGCCCGTGATTATCTTTGGGCGGTCCCTCGCGATAGAGCAGCAGCGTCGGATTGGTCAATATGACCAGCAGTCGTATCAGCAGATCCGCCAACTCCTCATGCTGCACATAGTCGGGCAGCATGTAAACTAGATCCGTTTGCAGCACCTTGGCGCGTCCCAAATGGCGTCGATACTCGTGATTATCCAGATCACGACGCAATATCCAAATTAAATGCTGCATAATTATAAATGAAATATTAGTTCAAGTGGCTTCTGATTGCCCCAAAACTCGCCTGTGCCCACCTTTAAACCCTCCGCCGCATCGGGCTCCGCCTGATAGCGCTTGTCATCGCTTACGCCCAGCGCTGCGCAAGTGGCGTCTATGTCTGCCAACAACACAGACATGATTTATAAACACAAACACACACTTAAACACTCAATTTTAGTTAATTACACTTATTAAAATTGGTAAACAATTATTTATTTCTGCACGCGCAACACCAAACCCCAACTTGTAGAATTCGCGCGCAAAACTAAACGCAAATCAGCTGTTCGATCGATAGGCAGCTGCTCGCGATAAGTGCGCACTGATATCGATAAGTTCGCCTATTTGCGTTGAGTGCGTTAAGTGGTTTGTGTCATGAATAATTTTTAGATGTCTAAAATAAATAACTTTATATGTATATTTAAGAACGAATATTTAAAAGAATTACTGCATTTTACAAATTTAACTGCTTCTGAAATCAATCTAGCAATATATATAAGTTATATATTAAAAAACTCGTTTCAGACAGGGCTGCTATCATCAAATATGCATATCGATAATATGGATTCACCGGGTAATATATTGATTTACGCATCATCGATCAGAATTCACACCCAAATGTATAAGGATAATAATAAAAGACTACACTAATCAAACTGTATATATAATATATCCTTTTTACAATGCTTTCTTAGTTAAATTCAAGCCTGGCCGACGAACACTTTAGTCTGTAAGAGCCTTAGAAGCTTTGAATTATTTTCAATTCGATTCAGTTGAGAATTGTTTGCACTCACACACACACAAACACACGCACACACAGAGCTGAAGTGTTGCTCGAGAGAAGTTTCAGTTGAGAGTCAAATGCAATTTACAGATCCAACATATGAAGTAGCAGTTTATTTGCAAATAGGTGCCAACAACCGAAGAAAATTTCAATATTTTTCCCAGCATTTTCATTAAGCATTGAAGCAGCAAATTACTCAAGTTTGCCTGCTGAATTATGCAATTGGACTTGGGAGCTGTTGCACTCGAGCACCGGTCGCAATTATCAACTACCACTCAAAGCGGAGAGAAAAATTCCAGATTAAATGCAAACAGACTTTGGGGTATTGGATAATTTAACTACGATATGAACAAATACGTTGTGCAAACTTCTGTCAAGTCCAAGCAACTCCATGGAGGTGGAGGTGGAAGTGGAAGAGGAGGAGGAGGAGGAGAACGTGTCCGGCGCGCCTCCTGCCGCATTCAAGTTGCGCTAGCTCCTGTTCAGTACTCAAAGAAGTTGAATTTAATTAACTAAGTAAATGCCCAGACATGAGGCTCTAGTCACACAGCCTGCCTGCTTATCAGTTGATGAACTCCTGTCCAACAACTACAACAACAAGCGAACGTGCTCTAGTAGGGAGTGACCGACTTGGAGATACCATCAACCCAGCGCTGAGCTGCCGTTGCAAACATTAAAAGTTTCTTTAATACATCAGCACACAGATAGACACACACATTCAAATACGCATGCCGCTTGCTGCGCACTTTATGCTGCGGCTGTGTTTCTTCTTTCCCAAGCCCCAAACTATAACAAATGAGTTCTTCAATAACTTCGGTATCTATAGTCCGAGCATCTTGAAATTCAAGCTTTAAATTTGGCACCCAACGGTCAAAAAATGGAAGCAAGCAACCATACTAAAATTTTGGGTTCCGTAGCTCTTATCAGTATGCCCAAAAAACGAATCTAAAAATCGATAGTTATCGATTTCATGAAAAGGGAGTGAGCTATCAGTGTTTTAAAGTTTTTAGTCCCTTTAGTATCTGGGATACACGTGTTTCTGCAGATAAACACGGCTCACTTGACAATTTATACACTTTATGGGCTTAGAGAGGCTTGCTTCTGCTTGTCGCTTACCTTTCCACAAAAGTATTATACCCTTTTTGCCTATTTTAAATAGAGACAGCATGAGGAGCAACATCAACAACGTTGAGCAATTTAGTGACCGAATAAGTCCAAGTTTCATGTCTGCATCTTTGCGCCTTCGGGCACTCAGCTATCATCAGCTGCTCATCATCTCAGCCAGCTCTTCAGCTTGCCCTGTCAATGGGTGAGCCGGCGCCCTGCTGTGGCCAACGACTCCGACCGCCTGTCGGGCGGTTGATGCTATGCAAACCTGATTATAATGTGTCAAATCTATTATGTGCTGTCAGGACTTTCAGCTTGAAGACAGCTTTCGGGCCAGGTCTCTCTGGTTGGACAAAGTTAATTATAATTTGATGTGTCAGCAAAACTATGTGCCGTAGGTTTAATTTAAACATGGTTCAATGGTTCAATTTATTGGACGTTCCTGATAGTTGCGCTGATTTTTCTCGAATTTGCCATTGAATAGGAAGTCGAATGCATATTCCTTGCGATGCTCCCAGATGTCCGGCAACGCCGGGTGACCCTGATACACCCAAAAGCAGCAATAGTTCTCCGTCACATTAGCCAGTTCCGTTCTGCCGCCGTCCGATCCCGTGCGCATCACAGTTTGCCGTGTCCGTCCCAACGTGTGTCCCGAACTTAGAGGGTCATGCGGATAGGAAGGTTTTGAATGCGCGTATTTTTCTTCAATTTTTAAGGATTGCTCGCTCCCTGTAATGTGCTGGACTTCACAGAGCAGCAAAACTGCAAAGCAAAAATTGAGCTTTGGCTAATAAATAAAATCTTTCTAGTAAACTCGCTTACCAAGTAATATTATAGAGCACTTCATAGCGACGGCTTTAACTGAAGTAAAGTACTAACTAACCTTAAGAACTGTCATAAGTTATTTTGACACACCTATAATCAGCCTTGGCATTTTATTTATACGCTGAACACACTAAAAATGGGTAGAAAAAGTATATTTAATTTTCAGGCACAAGATTAAGGTTCGCCCTTTCTTTAGTCAGTTCAAGGTTTGGTTTACAGTGAATAAAAATTGTTTGAAATTCCCACTTATTTCCGGTTCGGTTAAAATACGAGCTATACTATTTGAATACTTTAGAACACAATATTAATTATTATTCATTTTTATTTTTTT
>NW_026996357.1:0-678 GCF_035044405.1 Drosophila montana | reverse complement strand
AAATATGATCCCGCACATGCGCGCGCTGAGTGGCTGCTAAAGAACGGCACGAGGCGCAGAGTCAGCGATCTGCCCATGCCGCTGCCGGAACGTCGCGGCTTCATTATAACTTAAGATATCTTTGTAAAATCAGTTTTCTCTTACCCACGAAACAATCCAGACGGATTGTCTAATAAATAATATTAACTAAACAGTTTTATTATAATTTACATAGGTCAAGTGACTGATCACTTAAATAATTTTATGACCAGCGGATATTTGTGCATAAATTAAAATCTTCAATTATGTATTAGTATATACTTAAATTTGCATCGGACAGGCAGGTAGGGACCAACAGGCACACATGCGCATAAATGCTTCTATTCATATACAAAATATGCAAGTATGCGTGAATAGCAAGTCCAAAAACTTTTAAATGCACACATGCCAACGCTTAGGTACCCTTTCGAACAAGAACGAGCTAAAATGAAAGAATTTCGCATCGACTTGGCAAACCCTTTCATCATTTCATATTACTCTTCCCCTCAAAAGGGAAGAAATGCCAGCGACTTTTGACAAAAATTGAATTTGTGGGCATTTTTGCTTGTGCGGACACATACACACACAAACATTTAAACGGTACATAGACAAATTGAAAGAGCGCTGAGAGTAAGGCAAAGCAGTTTCCTGTAGTGATCA